>NC_081556.1:7817006-7819506 GCF_963082655.1 Stomoxys calcitrans
ATTAAAACATGATTAATTCCCAGAGTGAATTTCCACATTTGCAAGAGTCGAGGAGGAAAAACAGTTGCATGTTTATCCTCTTCTCCCTCCAAGGGGACCTCACAGACAGAACACAAACAGAGTGAGGCTCATCTCATTGCATTCTCTGTAAGGCAAAAGTTTTGTGCTGATATCCTTTGAGCATTTCACTTCAACTGCCACAACATATCTTGGTGGTCTCATATTTGTGCAATACTGCAAGACGATTGCCATGGCTCTTCGTCAAAAATGCAAAATAAAACCATATTGAAGAATTTACTAAAGAGAAATAAGGCAAAAATGGCCCAAAAATGAAATTAAAAGGCTGGAACTATTGGGTTGCCCAAAAAGTAATTGCGGATTTTTTAAAAGAAAGTAAATGCATTTTTAATAAATGCATTTAGAATGAACTTAATCAAATATACTTTTTTACACTTTTTTTCTAAAGCAAGCTAAAAGTAACAGCTGATAACTGAAAGAAGAAAGAATGTAATTACAGAGTCACAAGCTGCGAAGAAATTTGTCAACGCCGACTATATGAAAAATCCGCAATTACTTTTTGGGCAACCAATATAACACCACCAACATTCACTGCAATTCACTGGATAGGGGAAGGTGGGTCGGGGCTCTTATTGCCTTAACGTTCTAAGGAGATACAAACCAACTGCTGAATGTTCGTCAAAGCTTTTCCCTCCCACTGCAACTTAATTTGCCCACCAGTTGCCTGGCTTTAGTTCTGTTGGCTTGAGTTTGTGGTGCAGGTGGTGGTCTCCTGTAGCTCATTTCTGGAATTGGCATTTTATGGCCGCCGATGATTTCCCGTGCAAATGGTCATCACAGTCCTTTTGCATAGCTGTGTGTGTGTGTGTGATGTGCGGATGTTGCAGCAATTTCTTGGTTAGCCAAGGCTCCGGGAAGTGCTAATTGGACCATAATTGAACAGCAATTCCAGCATACACGATTCCATTGATTTTAATTCCGTGCAGAGAATTGGCAGGGATAAAAACAGAGAAATATATTTACAATGGAGGAATATCCAAGTAAAGCGAATGTTTATTTTATGATGCTACAAGAATTGAAAGGCAGGACTCGGGGAATTATTAGGAAGGTACTTTTCATGCTTATTGTCTGGTTATGTTTTCCATGCAGCGGATTTATGTATTCCTTTGTATGATATTTTTTCCTCTTTAGGAATGCCTCACAGATTCACAGTTCCATCTCATAAATTTGTTGTTAATTTGGTTGCCAATTTAAAAGAAATTATTCATATGCAAATTTAGTTGGAATATGTTAAAAGAGCTCGCTTTGACAAATCTGTTGAAGCAACATATGCCATGGCAAAATTACGTCTGCAATGAGTCAACAGCAGCAGTGGCAACACACAGTCCAGTTGCAACCAACTGCTGCTCCGCCATATATTTGCCTGACAATAAGGCGAGGGAGGAATTTAGAGAGAAAAAAAAGAAAAAAAAAAACATTAAAATTCCATGGAAGACCATGTTCGGCCAACCTTTGAAGTGACATGCAATGGCAGAGGAAAAAAACGGATGTCCGCAGAAGTAAGCCAAACCAAAGTCATGCCACACACATACGCGCAGATCCAAAGTCATGCTTCAACGCCCTCATTTGTTTCGAGTTCGGTCTCCAGCTGCTGTAGCCACAATGTTGCCGTCGCTTGGCAAAGTGAACAATTTCGTTAAGCATGTGACACTCACTACTTGTGGCATATGTGTCGAAGTAGTACCTCCACTCCACCAGTGGAGGCTTCATAGTGCGATGCCTTGCTGGTGAGTTAGCCCCAAGCGCCCTTCTCCTCGCTGCTGACACATAGGGCAGGCGTTTTCTTTTTATAATTTAATGCAAGCAGTCTGGAAAATGTTTTTCGCTGAAAATAATCATAATGAAAAACGCGTTATCATAATATTGTGCCTTTTTTTAACTGCGTTCATTTTTTTGCTGGCTTCTTGACGCCTGCCTGCCTTGCTCTTGCCTTGCTGCTTGGGCCAGCAAATTGTTGTTGAGGTGCATATATGTTTTGTTTGCCTTCTTCTGTTTTTTGCGTTTTTTTTTTTCTTTTGCATTCATAAAATTCTCGTCTACCCTTCATAAAAGTTGCGGCTCTTGTTGTTGACAACACCTTTATGGTGTTTAACTTTTTCGCCACTTTAAGGACTCTTTCCAGGCTCTGGAGGATGTCACTTAACTAAATGCAGTGTTGACAAAGAATTTGTTAAAGTTATTTACATATTTTATACAGCATAGGAAGCTTTTGCCGAGAAATTTAAATCTGAGTCAGCAGAGTGAGGTTTTAGGGGGAATTTATTATAATTTTGTTTTTTAGCTTCATATCCCCACCCGATTATGTCTGAGGCAACTAAAATTTATTGTACGACCTGTAAGTGTAGAATTATGAATTTATGAAAACTTTAAGGTGCAAAATTATGCTCAATGCATGAGGTTGGTAAGGTGTAGCATAGAATCA